>NC_057794.1:444222179-444238341 GCF_018294505.1 Triticum aestivum
TTAGGCGAGTGCTTGGACTGCAGCTAAGCCCCCGAGTGAAAGTCTGGCTTACCACTCGGTAGGATTTTGATAGCTTAGGCGAGTACTTGGACTGCAGCTAAGCCTCCGAGTGAGAGGGTTGCTCTTCACTCGGTAGGATTTTTATAACTTAGGCGAAATGGATTCGCAGCTAAGCCTCCGAGTGGGAGCCTGGCTCACCACTCGGTAGGATTTTCGTAACTTAGGCGAGCACAGGGCTGCAGCTAAGCCCCCGAGTGAGAGGGTTGCTCCTCACTCGGTAGGATTTTTATAACTTAGGCGAAACGGATTCGCAGCTAAGCCTCCGAGTGGGAGCCTGGCTCGCCACTCGGTAGGATTTTCGTAACTTAGGCGAGCACAGGGCTGCAGCTAAGCCCCCGAGTGAGAGGGTTGCTCCTCACTCCGTAGGATTTTTATAACTTAGGCGAAACGGATTCGCAGCTAAGCCTCCCAGTGGGAGCCTGGCTCACCACTCGGTAGGATTTTTACAAACTTAGGCGAAACGGATTCGCAGCTAAGTCACCCACTGAGGGGGAATTTTATGTGGACAAAAATAAAAGAGTGACAGAAATTATGGAGGAACTATGACACTATTATTTTGAGGTCCATGAACTATAGAAGTATTTTATTGCAACTCATCCGAGTGATAAAGCTTAAGTGTAAAATGGGCGGAGTAGCTCCGCGTTCCAAGCTCGGGGCTCGTCGATATTATGTTCGACGTTGTAAAGACGGTACGCCCCGTTGTGGAGAACCTTGGTGACGATGAAGGGGCCTTCCCAAGAAGGAGCAAGCTTGTGTGGTTTGTGCTGATCCACTCGGAGAACCAAATCTCCTTCCTGGAAGGCTCGACCTCTCACATTTCTGGCGTGGAAACGACGCAAATCTTGTTGGTAGATGGTCGACCGGATCAGAGCCATCTCCCTTTCTTCCTCTAAAAGGTCGACTGCGTCTTGCCGCGCTTGTTCAGCCTCTGCTTCGTTGTAGATTTCAACTCGAGGAGCATTGTGGAGAAGATCACTCGGCAAGACTGCTTCAGCTCCGTAGACCAAGAAGAATGGAGTTCTTCCGGTCGACCGATTAGGTGTGGTCCGCAGTCCCCAGAGTACTGAGGGAAGTTCGTCGACCCAAGCTCCAGCAGCGTGTTTGAGATCACGCATCAGTCGAGGCTTCAATCCCTTAAGAATCAGTCCATTAGCTCGCTCTGCTTGTCCATTCGACTGCGGATGGGCGACTGAAGCGTAGTCGACCCGTGTGCCTTGGGAGTTGCAGAAAGCTCTGAATTCCTCTGAGTCAAAGTTCGACCCATTATCCGTAATGATGCTGTGTGGGACTCCATATCTGAATATTAGTTCCCTGATGAAGCTAACAACAGTACCGGTGTCAAGGCTCTTGATTGGTTTAGCCTCGATCCACTTGGTGAACTTGTCGACTGCCACCAGTACATGCGTGAAGCCACTTCGTCCTGTCCTCAAAGGACCGACCATGTCCAGTCCCCATACTGCGAAAGGCCAGACGAGTGGGATGGTCTTCAGAGCTGACGCAGGCTTGTGTGACATATTCGAGTAGAATTGACATCCCTCGCACTTATCCACTATCTCTTTTGCCATCTCATTCGCCTTTGGCCAGTAAAATCCGGCTCGGTATGCTTTGGCCACAATGGTCCGAGAGGACGCATGATGACCGCAGGTTCCTAAGTGGATATCATTGAGGATAAGTCAACCTTCTTCTGGTGTTATGCACTTCTGACCAACTCCAGTCGCGCTTTCTCTGTATAATTGTCCTTTGATTACGGTAAAGGCCTTAGATCGACGGACGATCTGTCGAGCCTCTTCCTCATCCTCCGGAAGCTCTTTTCTCAGGATATACGCGACATATGGAACTGTCCAGTCGGGAATGACCACTAAGACCTCCATAATCAAGTTGACCACCGCTGGGACTTCGACCTCATTCGGATCTGTGGCACTCTTGGGCTGCAGAGTTTCTTCGGTGAAAGGATCTTCTTTGACTGACGGAGTGTGTATATGCTCCAAGAACACACCACTCGGAATGGCTTCTCTCTTGGAACCTATCTTTGCTAGATCATCAGCTGCTTGATTTTTTAGTCGGGGTATATGGTGGAGTTCCAACCCCTCGAACTTCTTTTCCAGCTTCCTCACTGCACTGCAGTATCCAGTCATGGCTGGACTTCTCACGTCCCACTCTTTCATCACCTGATTGACCACTAAATCCGAGTCGCCATAGACCATCAGGCGACGGACGCCGAGTGAAATGGCCATGCGCAACCCATATAAGAGGGCCTCATATTCTGCCTCATTGTTGGAGGAATCAAAGTGAATCTGGAGCACATATCTGAGCTTATCTCCTCTGGGGGAAACCAGGACAACCCCAGCACCGGAACCATTCAACATCTTAGAGCCATCAAAGAACATGGTCCAATGTTCCGAGTGAACTTCAGTCGGCTGCTGTTGTTCAATCCACTCGGCGAGGAAGTCTGCTATTGCCTGGGACTTAATGGCTTTCTTTGCCTCAAACTTGATATCAAGGGGAAGAAGTTCAATCGCCCATTTGGCCACTCGACCAGTTGCATCCCTGTTGTGCAAAATCTCTGATAGTGGAGCGTCGCTGACGACTGTGATGGAATGATCAGAGAAATAATGAGCAACCTTCTTTGTGGTCATGTATATTCCATATACAAGCTTCTGATAATGAGGATATCTCTGCTTGGATGGAGTCAAGACTTCAGACAAATAATACACTGGGCGCTGAACTTTGAGGGCTTTTCCTTCTTCTTCCCGCTCGACCATTAGCACAGTACTGACGACTTGTCCTGTGGCTGCGATATAGAGCAACAGAGGCTCTTTGCTGATTGGAGCAGCAAGCACCGGCTGGGTGGATAGCAGAGCTTTTAGCTCGGCAAACGCTGCATCAGCTTCTGGAGTCCACTCGAACTTGTCTGTCTTCTTCATCAGTCGGTAAAGAGGCAATGCCTTTTCACCGAGTCGTGAGATGAATCGACTTAATGCGGCCAAGCATCCAGTAAGCTTCTGGACATCGTGCACTCGCACAGGGCGTTTCATTCGGAGAATAGTGCCAATCTTCTCTGGGTTAGCGTCGATTCCCCGTTCGGAAACGAGAAAACCGACTAACTTGCCACCAGGAACTCCAAATGTGCACTTCGATGGATTGAGCTTGATATCGTACCTTCTAAGGTTGGCAAATGTTTCGGCGAGATCAGCGAGCAGGTCGGAACCTTTTCGCGACTTGACAACGATATCATCCATATATGCTTCCACATTCCGACTGATTTGAGTGAGTAGACACTTCTGAATCATTCGCATAAATGTGGCTCCGGCATTCTTGAGGCCGAATGGCATGGTGATATAGCAGAAGCACCCGAATGGAGTGATGAAAGCTGTTTTTACCTCGTCGGGTCCGTACAGATGGATCTGGTGGTACCCGGAGTAGGCATCTAAAAAAGATAGCCTCTCACATCCCGCGGTCGAGTCAACAATTTGATCTATGCGAGGGAGAGGAAAATGATCTTTCGGGCAGGCCCGGTTGATGTGCTTGAAATCAATGCACATTCGGAGCGACTTGTCCTTCTTAGGAACCATGACGACATTAGCGAGCCACTCGGAGTGGTATATCTCTCGGATAAATCCTGCCGCCAACAGTCGAGCCACTTCTTCACCAATGGCTTTTCTCTTCTAGACGGCGGACCACCGAAGATGTTCTTTGACTGGTTTGGCAGATGAGTCGACTCTTAGGCGATGCTCAGCCAGTCCCATGGGAACACCTGGCATGTCAGCGGGCTTCCATGCAAAAATGTCCCAGTTCTCACAGAGGAACTGGATGAGCGCTTCTTCCTATTTTGGGTCGAGTGTCGTGGAGATGCGGGTCGGAGCTGCATCGGGGTCGGTCGGGTGAATGTGGACAGGCTTCGTCTCACCGGACGACTGGAATGCAGACTCTGTGGCGGGTTTCTTTGATCGCAGCAAATCACTCGGATCTGCGTTTTGCTTGTATTCCTCGAACTCGACCGCTGTCACCTGGGAATCAGCAATCTTGGAGCCCTTCTGAAAGCACTCTTCTGCCTTTTTCCTATCACCGGTGACAGTGATCACTCCTTTGGGGCCGGGCATCTTCAATTTGAGGTACACGTAACATGGTCGAGCCATGAACCGTGCGTAAGCTGGTCTCCCCAAAATGGCATGATATGCACTCTGAAAATCCACGACCTCAAACGTCAACTTTTCTTTGCGAAAATGCTTCGAATCACCAAACACCACGTCCAGGGCTATTTGGCCGAGTGACTCGGCTTTCTTTCCTGGAATAACCCCATGAAAGCTCATGTTACTAGTGCTCAGTCGGGACCTCGGAATGCCCATTCCTTTCAGCGTGTCTGCATATAACAAATTCAGCCCGCTTCCACCATCCATCAGCACCTTTGTCAGTCGAGTGCCTTCGACAACTGGATCGACCACCAAAGCTTGCCTCCCAGGGGTGGCAATATGGGTCGGGTGATCAGATTGGTCGAATGTGATGGGCGTTTGAGACCATTTCAGATAATTTGCTTTCGCTGGGGCAACCATGTTCACCTCTCGGTTAATGACTTTCAGTCGACTCCTGCTTTCCACATCTGCAAAGATCATCAGAGTGGAGTTGATATGCGGATATCCTTCCTCACTGTCCTCCTTGTCTTCAGCCTTGTCCGACTCCTTCTCCTTGTCCTTAGACTGTTTTCCTTGAAACTGCTGGATCAGGAGTCAACATTGGCGAGTGGTGTGCTTCGGGTAAATGATATTCCCCTCTTCGTCTTTCTTCGTGTGAATGTGACATGGCATATCCATCACGTCGTTACCTTCTTTATCCTTTACCTTCTTGGGGTTCCAGGATCCTTTTGGTTTCCCCTTAAACTTTCCTTGAGTCACGGCCAGAGCCTCTCCAGGAGCTGCCGGTTCAGCCTTCCGCTTCTGTTTCCGACTGGTGTTTCCTTTTTCCGACTGACTCGGCTTGTGCTTGCCGCTTCGGAGTCGGTCTTCTTCTTCGCTGTTGGCGTACTTGGTAGCAATCTCCATCATCCGACTCAAGGTCATGTCACCGGTTCGACCAAACTTCAAACTCAGTTCTCTGTTCTTGACGCCGTCTTTGAAGGCGCAGACTGCCTGATGATCGGACACATTCTCCACAGTGTGGTGCAAAGTGATCCACCTCTGAATATACTCTCTGAGAGTCTCATTAGTTTTCTGCACGCAGACTTGCAACTCTGTCAATCCAGCTGGTCGCTTGCAAGTTCCTTCAAACGTCCTGACGAACACTCGGGACAAATCTTCCCAAGTGTAAATGCTGCTAGGAGGTAACTGAGTCAACCATGCCCTGGCAGAACCTTCCAACATGCGGGGCAAATGCTTCATGGCCACCTCGTCATTCCCACCACCAATCTGAACTGCCACTCGGTAGTCTTCAAGCCAAGTTTCAGGCTTAGACTCACTAGTGAACTTGCTGACTCCTGTTGCCAACCTGAAATTGGGAGGGATAACTGCGGCTCTGATAGCTCTGCTGAAACATTCAGGACCAGAAACATGCACTCGACTGCTTGTGGGTACATCTCTGTCGAGTCCACCTCGATGGGCTCTGTTCCGGTCAACCAACCCTTGCACGATAATGGATCGCGCGTCGAAGCCTGGTTCTCTGGGGTCGACTGGAACCCTACGCCCTGTACTGTACTGACGCCTATCATCTGGCTGCCGAGTAGCGTAAGACCCACCCCTCGGAGGGGAATAGGGCACTCGACGCCTATCATCTCGGTCGAGTCTTTCGCCATATTGATCTCGCCGATTCTCGCGCCCTTCACGCCGCGGAGGCGATCTGAGGCTATGAGCCGACTGAACTGTATTCACAGTGACGGATCGACTGTGAATTCTGTTGCGCGACTGAGACACGGCTGAATTCTGATCTCCTGCTGCCCGGAGTAGATCCCTGATCTGCAGCAAACCTCTGCCCGCTTTCGACTGCGAAGGCTGGATGGACTCTGCTATACGGGTCGCAGCTGCTAAATTCTGAATTGGGGTTCAATATACCTGAGTCGGCGGGAAGAGTTGACGTCGACTGTTGTCGGGAACTCGTTGCCGCGCGCGCTCGTCGAGAGCTCGCTGAAGGTTCTCCAGTCGAGTGCGCTCGGCCAAATTGGCCAGACGCGCCTCCTCCAAGGCACGAGCCTCGGGGGTTTCTCCTGCGATGGGAATACGCAGGGGATCCTCGTTCCTGCGGCGAAGTTCCTCTCTTTGCAAAGAGTCGAGTGGCTCGGGCTGGTACTCTTCGTAGCCTCGTGTAGGGTCGCCGCCGTCACCTGCTCCACCACCACGGGCGAAGCCAGGGGGACTATGGGGCCCGTCGACCATCAAGATTTCCGCGGCTGGATCACTGCTACCGCACTCGGATGCAGTCTCTACGGAGCCAGTCGACAGATCGAACAAGCCGTAGAGAGGTTCGTCGGGCTCGATTGCCACAACTTGGGTGGTGGCCGATTGGCGAGCCACCGCGTGCCTCACCCATCGCTGAAGCCTCGACCGGCCTGAGCGCTTGCGCTGGCGGGAGACCGGGAGGGCGGACAATAGAGGAGCCGACCGATACTGGGTCGACGGTTGCCGCAGCAGAACGCCGCGGACACATGCGCGAAAATGCGTCGCACCGCAGACGGGGAGCGCATCTACGTCGAGTGGAGCCTCCTGGAGCCATGCGGAGTCGTCGGCGATGAAGGTGAGAGTGCCGAGACGGATCTCTTGACCCTCGACCAAAACTCCAGCAGACACCATGATGAAAGTACTCGGAAGAATCGCAACTTCTCCACAAAATCGCTAAAACACCGGCCCCACGGTGGGCGCCAACTGTCGTAGTTCTAAGCCTGACAGTAGAGTGGGGGGTAGGTATGGAGAGGCAAGGTCCTAGCTATGGAGAGGTTGTAAGCACAAAGGATGTACGAGTTCAGGCCCTTCTCGGAGGAAGTAACAGCCCTACGTCTCGGAGCCCGGAGGCGGTCGAGTGGATTATGAGTATATGAATTACAAGGTGCCGAACCTTTCCACCTGTGGAGGGGGGTGGCTTATATAGAGTGCGCCAGGACCCCAGCCAGCCCACGTAGGAGAGGGTTTAAGGTGAGTTAAGTCTGGGGCGTTACTGGTAACGCCCCACATAAAGTGTCTTTACTATCATAAAGTCTACTTGATTACAGGCCGTTGCAGTGCAGAGTGCCTCTTGACTTTCTGGTGGTCGAGTGAGTCTTCGTGGTCGAGTCCTTCAAGTCAGTCGAGTGTGTCCCTCGTTGGTCGACTGGAAGGTGACTTTTTCTAAGGGTGTCCTTGGGTAAGGTACTTGGATCAGGTCCATGACCCTACCCTAGGTACATAACCCCATCAACGGGAGCAGGCCAAATCCAATCAAGCTTAGCTGTTGAATGGAACCGATGAACCAGTCCGAAGGTGACCAGTCACCTAAACCTCCAGCCTGACCACTGCCTCGCCGTAATCGCTCGCCGGAGTGATCCCGTTCTCGGTAACCGCCTCGGGCCGGCTATAAATAGAGTCCCCGAGCTCGCCTTCGACCCAGCACCACTCCTCCACCTCACCAGAGTCGCGCCCAACCGCTAGAAGGATCTCGAGGAGGCCTTCTTCCCCAACTCCAGCCGCCACGACCCACTCTGGTAGCCAGCTTGATACACTCGATTCCTTGCATAGCTCTAGCTCAAACTTGGGGGGGAACCTCCTAGTGCACCCACTCCCCTAACCCGTGCTTCAATTTGGCGTTTGCAGCTCTCTTCGGAGGGATCCATCCTCGACCGAACCGTCGTCCGCCAGAGTGGAACCCATCATCGGCATGGTGCTCGCCGATGACCAAATCCACCACCCACCGACGCGGAATTGTCCCGTGAGTGCAACCATACCCTTGCCCTCCTCTGGATCGCCGTCGATCATCGCCTTCGATCATCGCCGGCGATCATCTTTGCTTCGGTCGGCGATGGGATTTTAAACCTGACATGCGGGACCCCCTCGTCAGCCTCTCCTCTTTTATTCGAAACGTTTTCTAAAAGTGCCTTCGGGAAAAGTACGTTTTCCCTTTGGGTTGGCGTATTTCCAAAGAAACGTTTTCTATTTTTTTAAGCTAGCCCCTGGAAAGTTTCTGTTTCATCACAGATTAGTCCCTGGACTAAAACCTTAATTACTTTTCATCAGAAGATGATTTTGAGTTGATTCTTTTTCTATCATCTTTATTTTCCTATCTAGTTTTTTATCATATTTATTTCAAAAATACTTGGAACAATTTTTATGCATGCACGGTATTTACGTTAGTATCCGATTTCTTTTATAACGTAGATACCGAAGGAGGTGACGGAGCCGCAAACTTCACCGAGCTAGACTCCGACTACTCTGAACCAGAAAAGCATGTTTGAACCTTTGATATGATGAGTGTTTTTCATGATTGCTTAAGTGGTTTTCTCATGACATGTTTATAAGCATTTGTGAATGTTATATTTCATGCAAGCAAGCTGCATGTGAGCTTCGAAATTCGATGTGTTCATATGATGGTGAGATAACCTGATCATGTGGTGGCATGATAGGTTGCAAGTTGGTATTGTTGAATCATGCCAGTTTTATATCAACTGTTTAACTCCAGTATTAACGTGGATCAAGTCTTGTTCCCGTTCGTCCCCTTCCATGCTACCACAAGTTTTCTACAAAGAATACGGTTTAGTAAGTTGCAAATCTCCTTCCTTGTACACACCAAATAGAGGGGCCGTGATGAGGGTTCCATGGCCCTGGATTAAAGCCCGTCATCCGGTTAGGGGGCATGGGTGTTTCCGGTTGGGACCGAGAGGGGGGCACCCCTTAGAGCGCGCGATATAAATTTGATCCCATGCTATTCGAGGTTGTAGCCTCCCCATCTTAGAGTTTTTCTTGAACGTTGCCTAGGGTGATTCCTGTCAGCGGAATGTGGAATGGGTGTGTACAGGTTAGATGTGTTTCTCCTAAAATATCGTAAACGGAACTAGTCCTTTGTGACTACTGAAAACCGTTGGCTGTGGTTAAAGAGTACGAACTCTGCAGAGTCAAAACCATTCGAGTAACCATGTCCATGGTCAAGGACTTTGATCAACATATTAGTGTCAATATCAGTATCAGTCTCAGTGTCAGTCTCAGTGATAGTCTCCGGAGAATAAGCATGAAACTGAGAGTGGTAAACCCGGTCGAATGTTATTCCTGTGGATGGACTAACCAGTTTATTATCATGTACCGAGTATCCCGTGGAATGATGTTACCTTCATGAGCTACTTGAATTCGAATGATGAGATATAAGCCCTTTATGTGATGTCGCTCAGACATCCGACTGTGGCATTCTTGTTATTTACTTTGATATAAGCCCTTTATGTGATGTCGCTTAGACGTCCGACTGTGGCATTCTTGTTATTTACTTTGATATAAGCCCTTTATGTGATGTCGCTTAGACGTCCGACAATGGCATTCTTTTTATTTACTTTGATGTAAGCCCTTTATGTGATGTCGCTTAGACGTCCGACTATGGCATTCTTGTTATTTCGTTTTGATATAAGCCCTTTATGTGATGTCGCTCAGACGTCCGACTGCGGCATCCTTGTTATTTACTTTCATTGTAAGCCCTTTTCGAGATGTCGCTTAGACGTCCGACTGTGGCACGTACTGTCATTTACGTTTCAATATAAGCCCTTTATGTGGTGTCGCCCTGACGCCCGACTGCGGCATGTTAAGTTATTTTTCCTTTCGAGGCGTCGCTTCAGACACCCGATCGCTCTTCAACTATTTTATTGGGATTTCGGGAGGACTACCGCCTGACTTCCTTTTTATTTAACATGTAGTGCAAATTTATTATCTGAGTGCGCATTACTAGTCTGCTCATGTGCATCATGTTTGCATTCGTTATATCTTATGTCCAAACTGTCTTGCGAGTACATTCAAAGTACTCACCTGGCTTGTTGATTTGGCCAGATGTTGACGAAGGCGATCTTATGGATGAAGAGTATGATAGCGAGTCCGACGCCTAGAGGAGTCCCAGTCAGTCCCGTGCGATCCTGGAGTTGGTCACTTGTATTATATACGCTTCCGCTGCCCTAATAAAATCATCGAGCCTCGCTCCGGCGTTTGATGAGCTGTAAGATTTTGGAGTCATGTCACCCACTTCACTTTGACATATCCACCACCACTTTTATTATGAGTCAGTAATTATGCCACCATACCCTTTGTGTCATATCCGCCTTTATATATAATATTGGCGTGCTTCTAATAAATTGTTGAGCAGCCTCAGCTCACAGAAATTCCAAGCAAAATACAAAGTATGTAGTACAAGACCATTCTGGTGTATGAGTACAACACAAGGTTTCTAGTGGATGATGGCGGAAGCGGTTTGTGGTTCATCAGTGTCTATGGGACTCCATTTCCCACAGGAACAGCTAACCTGGATAACTCCTATCTTCGCGAGGCTCCTATCACCATTGCGTAGGTTCCGGGGCTTTCACCGCAACGCTCCTCTCCATGCAAGAAATATGGCCAAGACAATAGCCAGGGACAAGCCAGTGAGTACTTTGAATGTACTCGCAAACATTATGAACTCAGGTATAATATAACAAATGATAATCATGCTCTGAAATATTCCATGATCACAACGTCAGTCACGAAATAAAAATCCATGATGCACGCAAGCAGGTTATTCATGTCAAACATGAATATAAAATCAGAGAGTAGAATTAGAATGCACCAATCGGGTGTCTGAAGCGACGCCTCGAAATGATAATAATGTAAAGCATGCCTCAGCCGGGCGTCTGAGCGACACCACATAAAGGGCTTACAAATAAAATAAATAACAAGCATGCCACAGTCGGGCGTCTGTGCGACACCACATAAAGGGCTTATAAGTAATTTAGATAACAAGCATGCCACAGTCGGGCGTCTGAGCGACACCACATAAAGAGCTTACAAAGAAAATAAATAACAAGCATGCCACAGTCGGGCGTCTGAGCGACACCACATAAAGGGCTTATAAGTAATTTAAATAGCAAGCATGCCACAGTCGGGCGTCTGAACGACACCACATAAAGGGCTTATAAGAGAATAATCACAATGAATATACAGGAGGTAGAACCGTCCCAGGGATACTCAATAATTCAATTAATACTAATGTTTAGGCTATAGTAATAATAATCATAATCATCCTATGTCCCAAGTCATGATCAATGTTCTGGTTTAGCAATTTTTCCTCCGAAGACCGACACTAAGACCGACACTTGACCCATCCCAGCCTGTAGTCCTTAACCATGGACACGGCTATTCGAATAGATATAATCTCTGCAGAGGGTGTACTCTTTACCCACGAGTAACGGATTCCTTTAGTCCATCGGGGCTAATTCCGTCTACGGTCTTTTAATTGAAAACACACCTGACCGCACACACCAGCCTAACTTACTGGTCTTTGGAATCACCCACGACACCCGTTAAGCGAAACTCTAAGTGGGGAGGCTACAACCTCGACTAGCATGGGATCACAAAATTTATAATGCATGCAAACTAGGGGAGCTACCCCCTCGGCTCCAACCGGAAACACCCATGCCCCCGGACCAGGTGGCATGTCTACCGGATGCAGCTGGTATCTTCCACCATGGCCTCTCTGTACGGTGTCTGCTAGGAAGGGGTTGACAACTTACTGAACCGTACCCTGCATATGGGAGGGACAAGTGGTAGTATGAAACAAGTATGGGGGTTACTGGAACAAGACTCGATCTACGGTCGACTCAGGAGATTAAGGCATTCCCTGCAGGATTAGTATAACAAATATATTTCACACCAACAAACAGAATCACCACTCATCATACCTCACCATGCCTTACTGGACATAATCGTCTCAACAAATTATTAGAGACAAGTTCGTGGCTACCCAAGACAGAGACTTTCCCGGATTCCTCCCGATAGGCATGAAAGGCATACGAGGGTGATTACTATCAGAAGCATATCAAATTCCAACAGCAAGGAATCATCATTATGCACTCATGAATATGATCATAACACCACATAAAATACTGAACACTTCATGTCAAGGTGGTGTCGTATTAGCATCGAACGACACACAACAAATATTATGTCGGGGTTCAGAATGCTTTCCTTCAGGAGTATGTAAGTGGGGTGCACTTTTTGAAATTTGCTTCCTTCTTCAAAAATCCTATTTTAAGAAAATTTAAATTAACACATAGTTTCAAAACAGTACAAAAAGTTTTTTGTAAAATTTTCGGATATATATGAAAATAAACTAGGCAAAATTTGAGAAACAACAGAAAAAGAATCAAATCAATTGGACATATATTTAAAAAGTTATAGCCAGTCAAAGTTTAGTCAAAATTCTATTTTTAATAAAAATCAGAAAAAGAAAAACGGTTCGGGGGCTTACACTTTCTCCTTAGCGAAGACATATTCGGTGGAATACGTTTCCACTTAAGACACGTCGGCAGAGCTGGGGTCACTGGCAGGTGGGGCCGTCGGGTCCACTGGTCAGGTTTGACCAGTCGCCTGCGCCCTCCTTCCTTCTCTGGCCGAGCGGTGGTGGGGCTCCGACGATTGCCGCCGATGAACGGCGGCTCCCCGCGGGATTCTGGGGGCGGGTATGGATCCGCTGGTCCAGGGCGGTCCTCCTAGTGGTCGATAGGCTGGCGGGGTGGAGGGGGTTGCCGGCGGCGAGCTCTGCGGTGAACGGTGGTTTCGGGTGGATCAGGGTCTCGAGCTATGGTGGCTCCCAATCGGGCTAGAGAGGTGGGGCGGCTCTGCATAGCTGAGGGTAGTCCGACGGTGGTGCTGGAAGAACTGGGGAGGCCCTGCTCGCGACGTACGGCACCGGAGCGTGGCGGCGGCCGAACTAGCCGGAGATGAGGCAGACGGCCTCCCTCCGTCGATTGCTGGCTATGGGAGCACTAGGGAGATGGCCTGAGGTCGCCTGAGGGTCTAGACGAGCTCGGGGGCTCCTTTTATAGGCGGTCGAGGTCGGTTACCGTGGCTGCGGATAAGAACACCGGCGAACCGCCGTTCTGTTGCTGGCAGGGCGATGTGGCGGCGATGGGCGGTAGCAGACGGGCTCGTGGATGAGCTCGAGTTGTTCCAAAGGGTAGTTGGCGGGCGGCTGTGGCTTGGGCAGCGCTGCCATGGCAAGGGCATGTTGCGGACGCCGGCGTGCCGCCAAGAGGGTTCTGATGGCGGTGTTGTAGGGTGCCAGGGGTGGCTTGGAGGGTTCTGGCGAGCGGACGAGAACGGGGAGCGGCCCTGCGGGCGAGCAAAGGCCAGGGGCAAGACGCGGCGGCTCGGTTGTGCGCGTGTGCAAAACGTGCGCTCTGGGCGCGCCCAGAGCACGCACGCTACATGCTCGACAGAAAGCCAGGGTGGCCTAGAGGGCTTGGGTGAGGCTGGCAATTAACAGGTCTAGGTTTGAGGTGGCTAGGAGATTAGTGGACATGGTTGTTAGGTCAGGGGATCATGTTCACAACGCAAACTAAAAACTAAGCCAAAACTGGCCATGCCCACAAGGTGCTCGACAAAATGCCATGGGCTTCTAGGCATCTCTTCTGGTGGCCCAAATCTCCAGGTTGGGGTCTCTTTAGGTGCAAGTGGTGATGGCAAAGTTATTTGGGTAAAACCAGAAACTTGCTAGTGCAAGTTTTGCAAATTTTCAGTTCTGGATAGAAAATAAAGGCTACTATTGTATGGACCAAAAGTATTCCAATGGGTCCAATCTCCTGGACTTAAGAGTTTGGTAGGCTGGTCTATAAGCAGGAGAAAAATGAAGGGCAATAGGGCAAGATAAAACATGGTTGCAGTACAAAACACCAAACTAGACCAGAATGAAGATGAGGATGATTTGCTCAAATTTTTCAAAGAACACCGATGGGTTTTTGCATAAAGTTGAATTATACACTACTACTAACATCCCCCAATTTTGGTGGAATTTTTAAAGAAATATTTAAATAGGTTGTAGTGCAAATGGAACTCTAAAACTTATGAAAAATCATTTTTTTAAGAAATAAAGCTCAGGAAAAATAATTGTAGAAATAATTCCACTGGTAAAAAGAAATGGTCTTGGGAAGATATACAAGTCCAACAATATTTTTGAAAGATTTCCACCTAGAAGGAAAAAAACTCAAAAATTCAGAGGGACAGAGTGATCTGAAATTAAAAGATAAATCCATAAAATATAAATTTAATTTCCTGGCAAATTTTAATTAATAAATCAAGGTCAAAATTTTGGGGTGTTACAATAATACCCCCCTTAAGAAAAATCTCGTCCTCGAGATTTGCTAAAAGTTGTTTCGAAAATATTAGTTCTACTAACACAAAGTGACATCACAAAAATAACCATCCTACTCATGCAATAAAATGTGGCTACTGTGAGTGGGCAATTTAAGTGGTGTAAAACTACAGTGTGGAATACTGGCGCTGGGCGGAAAAATCTATGGTTGGGGAAAAACGAGAAATTTCTACTTTTGGTTACAGTGAATTTAGAATAAATTTCTAAAACACGCCGGTCGTACCCGAGAGCACAGTGCTCTCTTTGGCTGATAGGTGGACCCGGGGCCCACTGTCAGTCTCTTCTTCTACCTCTGGCTCTCTTTTCTTCCTCTCTCTCGCGTGCTTTCCCGCGCTTTCTCCACCGGTGACGTCTAGCGCGTAGGGCATCTAGGCCGTACTGCAGTAGTGGGTGGCGCGCTAGCTGCTGGTGCAGCATGCACTCACCTCGCGGGCCAGTGCACTGTCGGCACTGCTTGTGGATTCGCCTCCGAACACCGGCGATCAAGCAACGAGCGGCGCTGGTGGACTTCGCCCACCGTACACCGATCTTGAGCTATAAAATGACCGAGGTGCTCCTTTCTTCTTCCTCACACATGGCCTCGCTTCTCCTTCTCCTTCCTTCTCCTCCATTTCTGTTTGCAGGAGCTCGAGACAAGGCTCTAATGGCGGAGGTGATGCCGGACTGGTACATGATCCTGATGTGCGGAGGGTTGGCGGCATTGTTGGGGTTCTCCGTGCTCTTGTGCGTGATGATCCTCGATGATCGTCGCGATGTTGCCGCTCGAGTGTTAGCTCTCTGCGGTGGCGGTGATCATGAGGATTAAGTGCGGTGTCGGGTGCTAACTGTTGTCAGTGTGCTGGAGGCAACTTGCACCCAAATAATTACCCACAAATCTCTCCTTCAGAGACTGTGGTGTGCTAGGGAGGTGATCAGTTAGGTGCAAAACGTGCACGCGGATCTGCAATTAGTGCACGTGGTCGAGTGGTTGTGGTTGTGAGTATGCTGTCGTGGTGCTGCGTGAATAAAAATCTATGTCGTGAAGAGATATGCGGGTTTGCGGGAGGGATGTGCACCACTGCCCAATATTTCGAGGTGGATGGGGTGATCCTCGATTTGAGCAACTCATACTGGGATGGCTCAAGTGTCGGTCTTAGTGTCGGTCTTCGGAGGAAAAATTGCTAAACCAGAACATTGATCATGACTTGGGACATATGATGATTATGATTATTATTACTATAGCCTAACCATTGGTATTAATTGAATTACTGAGTATCCCTGGGACGGTTCTACCTCCTGGATATTCACTGTGATTATTCTCTTATAAGCCCTTTATGTGGTGTCGCTCAGACGCCCGACTGTGGCATGCTTGCTATTTAATTATTTATAAGCCCTTTATGTGGTGCCGCTCAGACGCCCGACTGTGGCATGCTTGCTAATTAAATTACTTATAAGCCCTTTATGTGGTGTCGCTCAGACGCCCGACTGTGGCATGCTTGTTATTTAAATTACTTATAAGCCCTTTATGTGGTGTCGCACAGACGCCCGATGATACATCTACGTCGTATCTACTTTTCCAAACACTTTTGCCCTTGTTTTGGACTCTAACTTGTATGATTTGAATGGAACTAAACCGGACTGACGCTGTTTTCAGCAGAATTGCCATGGTGTTGTTTTATGTGCAGAAAACAAATATTCTCGGAATGACCTGAAACTCCACGGAACATCTTAGGAAAAAACAATAAAAAATCCTCGCCAAAGATGAAGACCAGGGGGCCCACACCATTCTCATGAGGGTGGG